>NW_027281669.1:0-41188 GCF_046629955.1 Centroberyx affinis | reverse complement strand
CAGACATCTCAGTTGGTTTGGAGACTACAGGTCAATATTTAGTTAGGGATGTGCCTTTGAAACATTTCTATCATTTTTTGATCTAGTTTCCCCCATTTTTTTAAGTTATGACTGACATTAAATGATAACCTTTGTTATGTTTGTTAACTTTGTTAGTGTTCACATCTCTTCATTGATAACAGGTTTTTTATCTTGAGTTAAAACCAAACTAAACTCAAAGAACCATTGAGGTTGCCCTCATTTACAATGATGTCGAGTTGTGAGTCAACTTCAAGGATTCTAAAAGTATACAGATATAAACTTAAATGAACTATTCCAGTCCCATCAAGTATACTGGTAGCATACTTTGAGTTAACTTTAAATGTACTTACAAGTATACGTTTATAAACTAGAAAGTGCTCCAATTTAGTCCCAAAGAGAAACAAGTATACATATAAGTATATTTATAGTTCCCCAAATTTATATGTATACTTTTTATACTCAGGTAAACTTTAAAAAGTAAACTTAAAGTATACTACTTCACCCAGCCAGAACTACACCTGGTAAGTTAGTACCACCTTGTTTTCTTTAAAGTTTGTTAACTTTCTCAGTGTTACAGATCTCTTCGTTGATAACAGGTTTTTATCCTGTTCCTTGTTCTCAGTGTTCTTCATTTTGTTAAGCATTACTGTTTACTGTGTCTTTGTCTTTAATTTGAGCAAATCTCAACAAAAAGCTGATCTGCAGCTTTTTGAAGTCATTTCCAGAGAATGGAGAAGGGAGGAACAAACTGGTGAGTGAAAGTGAAAGTTTGACACCGGTCAGTTCAGACTCCATTTTGAGACACAGAGCAGAGCAGGAGGAGGAAAACAGACGGCTGAGGCAGGGTGAGTGTTTTTTTATTTAAGCAATATTACACGAGAGGGATGCTTACGGACCTGACCGCATCACTGTCGTGCCAATAATGACGGTAAAGCTCACCCTCGAGTGTAATATTGAGATTATACAACAGTTACCAACAAAATAAAAGATATAATCAAAATGTATTCATATTGTGGGGCAATTCGCTCTCAAAATAAAAAAAACTTTTTGCTAGTGTTATCTCCGTTTCCCTGGAAATACATGGGGTCTGACTAATAACTGGAAAACAATCAGTCACGTCAGTAGACTCCTATGTAATGAAACTAGTTTACTGCTCCAGCAAGTAGGCGGAGCCTTAGTACCGACCTGCAACAGACGAGTTCTAGTCCCTGTTGAGTCAGCAGCCAACTGGAGCTAATGCTTTCTAGAGATCGTGGGATTTCCCAAACTGAATAAATACCACACATATAAACACAAAACTGCCTCGCTAGCTCGATCTTGTTGTAACTAAGATATCTGCTGAAAAAAATAATTTTTCCATGGACAGATTTAGCTGCTACGTCCTCAAACTTCACATGTATTTTTAAGCTAGTAGCTCCGTGTCACCGACTGACCGGACAGCTGATGGAGGAGGCAGAGCGTCTGGTAACATCAAGGCTGAACAGAGTTAACGTCATATTTATAATACATTTTTAATCATTTTTAAAGACCGTATGAACTTAAATAATCATGAATTTATGACAAACATAAAATAAACATCTCAAGGAAACATGTCGCTAAGACAGTTACAGCAAGGAGACAGATTTTTATTTCAGAAGAGGCTGAAGGCAGCGAGACAGCAGAAGCTCTCTGGCTGCTCAAGGCGACGCAAGAGGGTAAGCTAACCGCTAACCTGGTAGCTAACGTTAGCATATACGTCCCGTGTCGCGATGACGATCTGACCAATCAGTGGTCTGCAGCGTTTTTACGTCACCTTTTGGTGCCTCAGCTCTCCTCAGCTCGCTTGGAACCTTGACGGAGGTGCTACGAAAAAAAGTACCAGGTACTACGTAATATGGTACCTGGTACCTGGTACTTGGCCAGTGGAAAACCAAAAAAGGCGATCAGGGGGTTTGGAAAGGGGAGGGCAGTTTTATATTTTGTGTATTATATGATGATCTTGTATTATGTTTAAAAAAAAAAAAAAAAAAGGCGAGTAGAGTCGAGTCGAGTCGAGCCGGTACCATGCAGTGGAAAAGCGCCAAAATGCAGAGGACAAATTTCCCCATGGGGATAATAAAGTATACAAATACAAATAAGAAGGTTAACAAAGTTAACAAAGGTTACATTTTAGTGTCAGTCTTAACTAAAAAAAATGGGGAAACTAGATCAAAAAATGATATAAATGTTTCAATGGCACATCCTCAACTAAATATTGACCTGTAGTCTCCAAACCAACTGAACTGCAAGTGTAAACCTGACAAGAATAAAGCTCTTTTGCTATTTTGCCATCTAGTGGACAAAATCTGCTACTGCAGCCTGTTTCCTGAACCCACAGACCACAGTTTTCACTTAGGATTTTGAATCAAATATTAGTCTTCAAAACTCTAAATATGGTGCAGTGTTAACTTTATGGTTTACACTAGGGTCCATTTTTTTCTGCCAAAAGCAACAATAAGCTATTTTTTTTTGTGTATCTTCAGTCACTGAAGGCTGATTTAAAAAAAAATCAAAATATGAAGAAAAACTTAAAAAGACTGAGCTGAGGGAAATCTACTGTAGGTAGTATGGGGAGAAAGAACAGAATAAATAAATAAAAATAAACCAATTACATAAATATCATGACTACATAAATTGATGACTAAATAAAAAAGATAAATAAAATAAAAAGTAACTTATTTGCCTGATTAACCTAGTAATGCAACAGTTTATTCAACCTGCAGGTTAATCTCAGTGCCTTTTACTTCTTTCTTCCCTTCCTTTAACAGTCTTCTACCATTTGCACCATCGTAGCAAGGCATGGCTGCTGCTGCTGCGGTCTTGGTTCTTTCAGATAACATACTTAACATATAGATTTATAGCGCCCTCTACTGGTGTCATGTCCAAACAGCAGGTAAGTACAATACTATGAGAAACATATTAATGCCTTATTAGTCACTAAACCACAGAGTTCGCCCCTCGCCCCTTTGTCCCTGTGGCAGCGTGAGGTGAACTGAACTATTACTATGACGCACCGAGAGGATTTTGAAGCAGGGACTCGAACCGGCGACCTTCAGTTACTGTCCCCTTTCTTCCTTCTGTCCCGGCTGCTCACATAACAGTCAACGGTGATAATGTAAACGCAGAGAAAAAGGGAAATAACTGAATAAATAAACAAAAGTCAAAATAAATTGGGATTCAATTAGGCTACTGATTACTACGGAGCCCCGAAAGGTGATATTTTTTTATTTTGTGCGCGCAAGTTAATTATCTTGTGTGCACCGTAGCAAAGGGCTTTGTGAAGTGCTGGAAACTCCTCTGAAGAGGGGAAGAGCCACGCTGAGGTCATTCAGGAACAACAGGGAGGGACAATATACTGTAATACAGCCATGGAGGGAACAGTAAAGGAAATGGAGAGGGGAGGAGCAACACCGATCATGTGACCAAGGTACATGAGAACATAGGGCGGGAAAAGTGAAACTTAAGGCACGAAGCTAGTTCAGGCTCCATTTTGAGACACAGAGCAGAGCAGGAGGAGGAAAACAGGAGGCTGAGGCAGGGTGAGTGTTATTACAACATTATTATTATTTTACTGTAAAAGTCTCTGAGTCAGTTGTCTCCCTGTGGACTGCAGAGGGAATAAGAGTCAGAATGAACTGAACAGTTTATCACTGATTCATCTGTGGATACAAAGTCCTGATTGGCTGTTTAACACACACTGTTTTAATTAGACATGTTTACTGTAAAGGAAACAAGGTGACACTAACTTACCAGGAGTAGTGCTGGCTGGGTTTCTTATACTGTGTGTGTGTGTGTGTGTGTGTGTGTGTGTGTGTGTGTGTGTGTGTCTCCAGTGTTTCTGTTTCACCTCTCAGACTGACTGAAGTCCAGAAGATGAGTGTTTGTGTGGAGGAAGAGGAGGGCAGAGCAGAGTCTCCAGTACCCAGCTGTCTGTCTATGAAGACTGACCGGTCCAAAGATATTCCTCTAGTCTTCAGTAATGAACCTGGACCTTCAGACACAAAGTAAGAGGACTGTTATACTGGAATGAAGAAATGTTATTTGATAACCTACACTATTGTACGGAAAACCTGTCTGCCGCTACAGGCATTTTATTAATCAAATAAAACTTGTATTGTTATTGAACTGGTTGTTATTGTTTCTAGCCTGGATCTGTGCTTTTTTCTTTTTAAAGTAGTATTACAGTTTTTCTCAGTCGCTTTGGTACATTTCTCGAATCATCCTCGACATTTGCAAAACAGTAAGTGCATTTCTCAAAACAATTCGTACAAATAGCAAAACACCATGGATTACCTGCAAAAGCCAGTCTCTTGCTCAAAATCCTTAGTTCATCTCTCAAAAGTAAATATCTGTGTCAATGAACATGTCAGTGCATCAGAATGACAAGTCCTTGTGTCATTGTGTACGGATAAGACAGTCAAATTGCTTAGTCATGTTGTCAATATAACAGTGTACTCTGGAGGATGTTCTGATGTAAACTATGGCTAAAGTTTTGAAGACAATTACTGTAAATTGTAAGTTACACTTTAGTGTATGTGGGAGATTGATTGCAAGAGACTGGACAGGATTCACATTTACGCTTTTACTGTTTGTACTGTAATTTGTTGACAGACCATGTCATTGCAATACAGAAAGGAAAAGACAGCACTGCATAGCACAAAGAAAAAAAACAAAAGTAGAAATGTGAACATAGGACAATCTCCTTAGGGAAAACTGTACATGCAGTGCTGTAGGAATTACAGTGCAGTCTTCCTACACCTCCTGACGTTCCTGTCTGTTGGGCCACAAATTCTCATCCACATCACAACGAATATCTTCTCTTGCTATTTCAGAAAACTGGTTGATCATTGGTTGATCTAACGCTTCACACATTTCCCTTCGTTAGAGAAAGTCAAGATTCACCTGGGAGCAATTTACCAATTCAGGACAGATTTAGAAAAAAAGTCTAATGGAAATGTATAGAAATATGCTTGACATATTATGACAACTTGTTCAACCATTTTGCATGTAAAGACTTATGCGATGAACTAATGCCTAAATGTTGTGGGGGGTGAGACTATTCAACAGAGACCCATTATAATACATTTTGATCAACATGACATAAGCAATTGATAATGTAGGAAACAGCAGAGAATTGTACATAATCATTTGCATGGATGTACCAAAGCATTTGCAACTTGTTCAAAGAAATGAGAAACTGCTTTTTTGATGTGCACAAGTGACACAATGATGTGAAGATTGAACAAGTAGTTTTGAGAATTTCAATTCTGATCTGAGAAATGTACCAAAGCGACTGAGAAAAACTGTAATAAAAACAAGACTAGGTAGACCTAGTGCAAGCCAGGCCTCCTCTTGGCTTTCACACCCTAGTATAATACGTGTTCTGTAGGGGAGACCGGGGCAATTGTAACATTTTTTATATTTTCCCTCATAACTCACAGATGACTTCAAATACAGCAGTCATCCTTTGATATAAGAAACATATACTGTATATGTGCACTAATTAATAATACAATTGATACAACTGATTGATTTTCACTGAGAAGGACAAGACTATAATATTGAATTTAAGGCAAGAAAGTCACAGTGAAACACAGTCATCTTAACCCACTGTATCTCAAATAAAAGCACACCTCAAAGTAATCACATTACTGCAAGTATCTAGTAATGCTACTTAAGATTGATTTATCTTTTTATGGTACGAATTCTATTAGATGTCAGGCATTGTATGCAATCAAAGCAAAAGTCTCGGCCTATTTCTATTTTTGCAGAAGGCTAGGCAGCTATTCTAGTGGTAACTAAATTTTAATTATTTTAAATTAGTTAAAAATATATTTCACTCGAATATATTGATCAGCTGATGAGTCAAGAACAGTCTTTAACCAAATATGTTAATGAAAGGGTAATTTCTGTGCTTAACTGACAATGAAAGGAACTGTGCTTTTGCAGAAACATGTAATATTCACATCTGTTGATATATAATATTGCTTTAACACATATAAAAATGAATTAATAGCCTATGTTCATTTTCTAATAGAGAAGTATGTCAACAGACAAACAGGGTGCTCACATTTGGGCATGTGCATGGCTTGGAGGCAACTCTTGGGGGCAAAATCTTGTATGCTAGCTAGCAGCTACTATATTAGAATCGGTTGTTTATGTTAATTTTTTACCAATGACCTAGAGATAAAACTTATATAAGTTTAAATTCATAGGTAACAAAACGGTACACAGCAGAAGAAAAATAGTGTACATCCAAAAAGTAACTTTCATACCTCAAAATCAGTTTTTTGCCAAAAATTTCTCCTGAGGTGAAGTGATCCTGATTCTTTTCCTCAGGCAGAGAGAGAATCCAACTGAGCATGTGCACAGTAAGTGTCATCACTCTAGCTTGTTTCTGATTGGAGGAATTGAGTGTGTTACAATTGCCTCCGGTCTCCCCTACTGTGGCACAAACCAACTCCTTACTAGCTCCTCTATCAGAATTTGTTGATTTTTACATTAAGCCGTTTGTACAGACATTGCCAGCATATATTAAAGATTCAATGGATTTCATTAATAAAATTGCTTGTCTGACCGACCTTCCTGAAGATGTCCTCCTCATGACATTAGACATAACAAGCCTCTATACTAATATCCCCCATGATGAAGGTTTAGAGGCTCTATACTTCTTAGAAAGTCGTGATCATACAGCCACCCCTCCTAACCACTTCATAATTGATCTGGCTTCTTTAATGAAATATAATTATTTCTGCTTTAATGATGATTTTTACTTGCAGACCTCTGGAGCAAGTATGGGCTCCATTTGCGCCCTTAACTATGCAAATTTATTTATGGGGTTTTTTTAGAGGAATTTTGTGTTCAACCACAGTAGAAATGTATATTTACCCAGAATATTGAAATACTATAGATTTATTGATGACATTTTTTGTGTTTTCCAAAGGACTTCAGATGATATGACCAACTTTGTGTACTTATTAAACAGTTTTAAGACTAACTTGCATTTCACATGATTTCCTGTATTTATTATATGTTTACTTATTGTTGACATTTTCTATTTATACTAGCCAATTTATGGTACCCCTTGTTTTGAATTAGGGTGGTCTTTCTCATACTTATTCTAATGTTTTGGCACCCCTCTTTATGTATACTTTGTATTATGATGTGAGCATCTACCAATGTCCTCACATGGTCCACTTGACCAAAGATTAGCCTAACCTACTATATGGCTTAGATCTGCCTATCGCCCATTGGGATTTTACTCCTGTGTAGCTACATCTTTAGGTATGATTCAGTTGTGATTGACTTTCCTCCTTTTGTATAAACCCACATTGCTGTGGTCTTTACCCCTCTTTGATATATGTTGTTTGGAGTCGTGATATTGGATGCTAGTTATGGATGTAAAAAAAAACTTTTCTGATTGTTAATTAATCTTTCGATTGCCATACCTTGCCACCTGGATGGACCCTTGTACCTCACTAGGCACTGATTTGTACCAGGAGGTTACCTGATTAACTATGCCCTATGATTGGACCATCTTATTTCCTCTTCCCCTATATAAACAGGCCCCATTGTATTGTTTATTCAGATACCTGACAAAGGTCACTTGACCGAAATATTAAATGTCATTTAATAAATTCTTGTTAAGTGAAGACAGTGTGCGGAGTCTACTGAGCAGAATCTAACATGGGCTTACATTTTTAAAAGATGGACCTGCGTCAGCCGCTTGGCATCGTTGTTGCTTTACTGTTGTTCTTCCTGATGAAGCAACAGCTTTATAACAACATACGACTCCATACGTGTCAGAAGCAGACGTTTTGTTTTGCACTGATTGCAATGATTGGGTACACTTGTAATTGTCACTGGCGTATGCCGAAATTGGCCTGGTAGTCAGCACGGGCCAGGCCGCCTACGTCAAGCCCGAGCGCCCCCAGTGTAAACAACAAGTGCAGCCTATTCCAACAAAAGAAAGGAATGAGTGTTTACATGACAAAATTGTATCCATTGACCGGATTATGAAATAGTTATACCAGCCCTCTCAAACGGAATGAAATTTCATTCAGAATGGGACAGTTTATTCTGATTGAGGTGGATATATTAGGCATTTTTATTCTGATTGGGCTACTATTCTTCTTTACCATTGCAAGAAAAACGTTACTAAAAAGATTTATAGTTTTGTCAAATAAATAATGGCAATGTTGTACAATCATACTTTGTATCCATCTAACGTACCACCAAGGTACTACCAAAGTTCACTTTAAAGACCAAGTCATCCAAATCCACTGAGAGTTGAAGGTAAAAGTTGATGCCATGACAGGATATGTTGGAAAAAAAACTACCATTCAGGAAAGGTGAAATGAGAAACTATTACAAAGGATGCAGGAGCTGGAAGAGGTGATCAGCTGTCAAAGGACAGAGCTGATCAGTACCAACGAAAGCCTGGCACAGAGCAGATTGGGATATGAAAAGTATCAAAAACTCCAGGTGTAGGAAACCAGATGGACAGAAAGAGTGACAATGTGCAACTTCACATGCATTGCTGTCTGTCTTTACTAGAACTAATGATTGTATAAAACATTTCTGTTTCCAGAGGTCAGTACCACAGGCAGAGAGCAGAGTCTCCAGTACCCAGCTGTCTGTCTATGAAGAGTGACTGGTCCAAAGATGAACCTCCAGACTTCAGTAATGAACCTGGACCTTCAGACACAAAGTAAGAGGACTGGTTATACTCAAAGTCTACCTAACAGAACCTGATTAAATGATGATGAAGGAAAATGTTCTGTTCTGTCATTTAGAATTGTTTCTTTTTACTGATACATTCCACACTATGAGAGCATTGTATTCATGACGCAAAGCTCATAGTGAAGATATGAAGGAAAGACACTGGAAAGAGAAAAGTAACTGCTCACTTAAACCAAAAATGGATCTTCATCTGGATTATTTTAGCCAGAAACTATAAAGGTGTTTTTGCAGCAACTTTGCAACTTGAATGTTGGAATTTTCACACAATCTTTGAAACTGCAAAGTCTTGGATATATTTTTCCAGTACAACTCTCTCAAATTTGCCGTTACAACCTCTCATATGTAATTGGACTGCATTTATATAGCGCTTTTATCCAAAGCGCTTTACAATGCCTACATTCACACACACATTCATACACCGATGGCGGCAAGCTACCACGCAGGGTGCTGGCGCAACCATCGGGAGCAATTTGGGGTTCAGTATCTTGCCCAAGGACACTTCGACATGCGGACTGGAGGAGCCGGGGATCGAACCACCGACCTTATGATTAGTGGACGACCCGCTCTACGACCCGCTCTACCTCCTGAGCCACAGCCGCCCCATGCCCCATATGTCACCTTGCACATCAGAAATGTTAAATCTGCGTGCCTCAGTTTTTGTAAAATTGTGGAGCATTTGGAGCAAAAGCTATTTGTAGATACTAAAATGCAACAAGGTAAACTTCCACTATGGTTTGGACCAAAGAAAATCAACTATAGGTGTGATTGCACCTTTAGTCCCGCACTCACTCTGTGCCCTGCAAACACCATCTGTAGTCAGAGGTTATCAAGAATGCAACTTATACAAATGACTCCCAGGCAATGTCTGTGCTCTTTAACAAGCTTCAGTAAAGATGATATGATAGGACTGCATGCTGTTTGTATTGAGCCTAGCATTCATTAATGACAATTATGAAACAAACCAGAATAAATTCCACAATGTTGCAATCATCCATGATTGCTACAGTGACATTTATCAGTGATGGGTAAACTGACTGGTGTGCAGTGTTGATTGATTAAACTACAACTGTGATGAGAGATAGAAATGTGAAAATAAACTACATGTTGTGGCAGCAGGATGCTATCTGAACGGGATGGTATCGGCAAAATCTTGACATTTAGTTTACAATTTCAACAAAAGGTTTTAGTTTAAACTTCCTTCATGTTTTCTAATCATACTGAATTCCCTTCATCTCCACAGAGAGAGGAAGAGGAGTCATGATGTTGTGAAGAAGCAGCTGTCCTGCTGTGCATTGTGTCAGGAGGTCCTGAGGGATCCAGTCTCTACCAGCTGTGGACACTGCTCCTGCAGACAGTGCATCATCTCATACTGGGACCAGTCTGGTTCATCAAGAGACTCTGCCTGTCCCCAGTGTGGAAAAAGATCCAGAACAAGACCTGGACTGCAGACACCAAACCAAACCAGCATTGCTCAAAGTAAGACTGGGGGTCTGTCCACTATTGTCACCATTTCTAAAACCAGGATACAGCATATTTGTGAAATATTGCTTCTTATTTCTTCTCTTCAAGCGGACGGCAGTCTGCAGAAGGTTTTAGACGAGCATAAGATCAGTCTGAGAAGGATATGTGAATTTGTGACAGAAGGAACTGCTGAAGCAGGAACTGGAACCCCCCTCAACAGGATCTACACTGAGCTCTACATCACAGAGGGACAGAGTGAAGAGGTTAATACCCAACATGAAGTGTGGCAGCTGGAGACAGCATCCAAGATGGAGACCCTCCATGACACTCCAATCAAGTGCCACAACATCTTTAAACCCTTACCTGGCCAAGAGTCACACATCAGAGTAGTTCTGACGAAGGGCGTTGCTGGCATTGGAAAAACCTTCTCAGTGCAGAAGTTCACTCTGGACTGGGCAGAGGGCTTGGAAAATCAAGATGTCAGTCTTGTGATTCTGCTTTCGTTCCGGGAGCTGAACTTGATCAAAGATGAGCAGTACAGTCTTCTCATGCTGCTCCATGTTTTCCATCCAACATTACAGACGGTCACAGCAGAGAAGCTCTCTGTCTGTAAAGTTGTGTTCATCTTTGACGGCCTGGATGAAAGCAGACTTTTATTGGATTTCCAGAACAATGAGGTTGTCTCTGATGTCACACAGACATCATCAGTAGACGTGCTGTTGACAAACCTCATAAAGGGGAATCTGCTTCCCTCGGCTCTCCTCTGGATAACTTCCCGACCTGCAGCAGCCAATCAGATCCCTCCTACCTGTGTTGACAGGGTAACAGAAGTACGAGGGTTCACTGACCCCCAGAAGGAGGAGTACTTCAGGAGGAGATCCAGTGATGAGGAGCTGTCCAGCAGAATCATCTCACACATCAAGGCATCCAGGAGCCTCCACATCATGTGCCACATCCCAGTCTTCTGTTGGATCACTGCTACAGTTCTGGAGCACATGTTGACTACAGACCAGAGAGGAGAGCTGCCCAAGACCCTGACTGAGATGTACTCACACTTCCTGCTGGTTCAGACAAAGAGGAAGAAGCAGAAGTATGATGAGAAACATGAGATGAGTCAACAGGAGCTGACAGAGACTGATAGGGAAGTTCTTCTGAAGCTGGGGCGGCTGGCGTTTGAACTTCTGAAGAAAGGCAACCTCATGTTCTACCAAGAAGACCTGGAGGAGTGTGGTCTTGATGTCAGAGAGGCCTTGGTGTTCTCAGGAGTGTGCACAGAGATCTTCAAAAGAGAGTGTGTGCTCTTCCAAAGAACGGTCTACTGCTTTGTTCATCTGAGCATTCAGGAGTTTCTCGCTGCAGTCTACATGTTCCACTGTTACACAAACAGGAACACAAAGGTATTGGACACATTCCTGGCAGACAGGGGTAGCAATAGTAGCAGTGACTCATCCCTGGATTATCGTGTCTTTGGTAGGTATGGCAGCAGTGACCCATCCCTGGACGTCTTCCTGAGGAAAGCCATGGACAAAGCCCTGAGGAGTAAAAACGGCCACCTGGACCTCTTTGTCCGCTTCCTTCATGGCCTCTCACTGGAGTCCAACCAGAATCTCTTAGGAGGCCTGCTGGGTCAGACTGAGAGCAGTCCAGAGAAAATCCAGACAGCCATCAACAACCTGAAGAAGATGAACACCTCCAATCTCTCTCCTGACAGAAGCATCAACATCTTCCACTGTCTGATGGAGATGAACGACCAGTCAGTACATCAGGAGATCCAAGAGTTCCTGAAGTCAAAGAACAGATCAGAGAAGAAACTCTCTGAGATCCACTGCTCAGCTCTGGCCTACATGCTGCAGATGTCAGAGGAGGTTCTGGATGTGTTGGACCTGAAGGAGTACAACACAACAGTGGAGGGACGACAGAGACTGATCCCAGCTGTGAGGAACTGCAGAGAGGCTCGGTTAGTCCTGTTGTGAATATCAACATTATACAACAGTGTAGAGCGACCTTCATACCTAGACCATTAGAATTACAATAAAGATATGGAGTTCCTCTAACATACACACTATAAAATTGTTGTTCTACATAGCAGTGGCACACAGTGTTGGGTGTAACGCATTACTGTGTAACGTGCTACTGTAATCACATTACTTTTTCCAGTAACAGAGTAAAGTAAAGCATTACTGTTCCAATTTCATAGATTACATTAGATTAGATTAGATTAGATTCGATTAGATTAGATTAGCCTTTACAAAAGTAATCAAATTACAGTTACTGATCAAACAGATAGATTGTTACTTGCGTTACATTCTTTTGCCTCTTTAACCTCTTTATTGGTGTAATATCTATGAAAGATTCCTCTCATCTTATCCTGCCTTCAAGTCGGAAATATCAGAAATACAGTAAAGCCAACAAAGTGGTAAATACTATGACTCTGCTGTCAGTAGGAGCTGTTGCACCTTTCCAATAGGCCAGTGTGCTTGTGGGGGGTCTATCATCATCATCTTTACTTCATTGATTTGATGTATTTCCTGTTGAAACAGGATAATGAGGTGGGACATAACGCGGGGAGGGACTATTCAAACCAATATGGAATATCAATCAGGTAGAGAAAGGCACTTTTATTTGATGGAATCTGAGATGGTTGGTTGGAATTTTTATTTATGTATACTGGAGTTCACCATTAAAGATACTCTGTTTTGTAGGAAGTAAAAGTAATGGGAGTTAATTTCATGGAGACTTTAAAAAGTTTTGAAAAAGGACATTTTATCACAACAGACAACAGTATTTCCAGTGGATAGTGTCTACATTACAGTTAGTATCACATGATGTGGTTGTTTTTTTTGTGTTTTTTATTTGTCATGTAATTGTTTATTGTTTATTGTGGATCCCCATTAGTTGACGCACAAGTGACAGACTACTCTTCCTGGGGTCCATTTTAAAATATCAGCACAAAACAGTAATGCCTGTGTTTTACCAGAATTTGAAATTACCTGCCTGAGGAGCTTAGTCTAAAATCTTTTCGTTCTTCTTTCTTTCTTTTCTGCTTGGTTCAAAATTCTTCAAATTCTATAATACAAATTATTATTATTATTATTATTATTATTAGTAGTAGTAGTAGTAGTATTATCATGAATAATAATAATAACAATAATAATAATAACAATAATAATAGTAGTAGTAGTAGTAGTATGTTGTATACATTTCTATTGGTATGCTTAGTCTCAGCTCTACTTTGATAAACACTCATTACACATTACAATGAGTGATTATCAAAGAGAAATGAGTGCTTATCAAAGAGAGGCGGCATTGTTTATCAAAGCAGAGTGATTTCCGTCATTTTGGAGTTTTTTAAAAACATTAAAAAATCTTCTTTTCATGAACCACAAGTCAGAAGGACACCAAATTCGGTGTGCAGGTTTATTGGACTTGCCTTTAATTTGTTTGAAAGTAGCAGTAGCTAAGGAATTGGTCCAAAAATGGCGCAGTTATTGACCAATGGATTTTTCAACTTTGGCACAAAAAGTTCAAATGATTGTAAAAACATGCCACAGTAATCAATCAACTTGAAATATGTCAGAATGGTCAGAAACATCATATTAAAATGACCTGTCAAACCACATAATGTTATGTTTAGATTTGAGGAAATTACTGCACTTTGAAGTTGTTGGTATAATATGATGATAACAAAGACTAAATTTCCCATAATTCCTTGTGTTTTCCTGTATTTTAGCCAATAATTCGTCCATACATCGATAACTTTTTATCCATTTTGGCATATAGATAGTCCTGGTCAACCTACTGGGATACAAAAATGGCACAGATTGGCCCATAGGGGGTGCTAAATAAGGTCCCAAAGTCTAAGGCTCAGCCCCGCTCTCCGTGTGAAACATGGTACACTTATGTAGCTGATCATGCTGAACGATTTTGCCTCTAGGACCCATAAGGTCTGCTTATACATTTTTTCTGGCATTTTGGATTTTTTGAAAACCTTCAAAAATCTTCTTCTCATGAACTGCAAGTCAATATGACACCAAATTTGGTATGCAAGCTTCTTGGACTTGCCTTTACTTTGAAAGTAGCTAAGGAATCAGTCAAAAAATGGCACAGTTATTAACCAATGCAGTGGAACCCGTTCCATTGCTACCATGCAGCTATATTTTCACATTAAATCTGTAATTACAGACTTTCTGGCTGCAGACTCTCAGAGACTCACTGTGAAGTCCTGGCCTCAGCACTGAAGTCCAACCCCTCCCATCTGAGAGAGCTGGACCTGAGTAACAACTATCTGCAGGATTCAGGAGTGAAGCTGCTGTCTGCTGGACTGGAGAGTCCACACTGTAGACTGGAGAGACTGAGGTCAGACAGTATATTTTAATTATGTGCTGACAAATATGAATATTGTGGTTAATAGAGCCTGTATAGTTGTTCCATCTGAAATCAGACAGGATTTGGGAGTTTTACA
The DNA here is from genome assembly GCF_046629955.1 of Centroberyx affinis. Classification (NCBI taxonomy): domain Eukaryota; kingdom Metazoa; phylum Chordata; class Actinopteri; order Beryciformes; family Berycidae; genus Centroberyx; species Centroberyx affinis. Next base: position 26,484 of record NW_027281669.1, on the reverse strand, counting down.
GGCTGAAGTCTCAGATTGTCCTCATATTGTTTTCACACAATCCTTGTGTATTCAAATTAACAATGAACTTTGTTGATGAAATTCTCCATAGTTTTAAAGATACAGGGGTCCAAATTGGCTCCAAAATGACCTCCATGGCAAAACTTTGATGTGACAGTGTTGGAGGCAATAAAGGAATTAAAGATCTGATTTTGGTTGTGGTAATTATACAGAATGTATAGAGCACATATTTCACAAAGGTATTGATGAGACTATGGATACACAATGTATTAAAATTATTGTCACTGTTTAAAAGCGGCGCTCTCCCCCTCCCATTCCTGAAAAAAATTCTCGTAATGGCGAATCAATGAAGCAAGCCAGTAAACTTGCGAGTAAACTAGTAAACTTGTTAAATAGTAAACTTGCTACCTGCCTCTTGTCATTGTGGGACATGTGACCTTCAGCAGGAGAAAAATCTGGCAAAACGAGACTGGTAACTGGCGACACTTCTCCGTAGGTCCAGTTAGCTTAGCTATTAGCCTTTATGCATGGTCCTTCGCTAGTTTTGTCCTTAGGGGCCTCAGTAGTCCAGCAGCTTTGCTGTGCTTTAGTTACAAATGTGTTGCAGTTTCTGTCACCCTCTAGTGGTCGTAAAATTGCTTATTGCAGCTTTAAAGCTATGTAATTTTGTGCAATAACCCAGCGAAGGACCTTGCATAAAGACTAATAGTTAAGCTAAATGTACCTACAGAGAAGAGTCGCTGGTTGTGCTTTTTTCTAACCTGACTTGCCATATGGTTTGTTACACAGAACCATCTGGGAAGTCGTCATTGGAAACTGTTTGGAAAAGGGCAGGTACTTTCAAAAAATACTTGGCAGGTGATTGGATGAACCATCTGTCTATCACGGGCTAACTTCAACCAATCAGATCAACGAACCATATAAACAAACTCTTGCCGAAACACGCCCCTGGCTGCCCTCATAGGACGCTGATTGGTCCGCACCGCTGTGGTTCGGCCACAAACGGATAACTTGAAGCCTGGCAAGATGGATTCTCGCGTGATCGTGATCTCGTGAATCCAGCTGCCTCGCAAGGTAAGCTTTTTTCTAGATTTTTCCAGATTTTTCTCCCGCTGAAGGTTACATGTCCCACGCTTCCAAGTGAAGAGGTAGGTAGCAAGCTTAGTAGTTTAACAAGTTTACGCCTTCGCTTCCCTGATTCTGCCATTACAAGAATTTTTTTCAGGAATGGCAAGGGGTGAGTGTTGCTTTTAACCAGCGAGGGAGGCGACAAGCTAGTTTTCAAAAAATTGATAGGTCCTGAATGGTTCGGGAGGAGCTTCATTCCGGTGCAGATTTTAACAAGAATCCTTAGAAAAGAGGTGAAAACAGCAATGTAGCTGGCCTGTGTGTGTGGAATCTGGTTTATATCTGTATGTCTCAAGGAAATCTCCACATAGCACACATTAGTTTCAGGATTGGTTATAAGGTCTGATATCACTTAATGCAGGTTTAAAGGCCTACCAGTTGCAACCTTATCTCACAGTAAAATGTGAAATGAACCCGACTTGTTAAAACCAAATTATGTGTTGGTGGCACGTAAATTGTTAAATTTACGTTTTCCCAGCATGAAACAGTTACGTGAAGGCGACACGACTATAAACAGTAAGTATTGTCACATATAGCGCAGTGGAGAGTAAGGGTGTTGTGGCCAGGATGGTGGGTGGGCGTATACATTTGCCTTAGATGCTGGCGACTGTTTACGAAGGACATTTCTACCAATATTCACATTTTCATTTTTAGCAAACTTTTTTTGTATTTAACCATGACCAAAGCCTTTCCCTAATCTTAACCAAGTTATTTTAGTGGCCTAAACATAACCGTTAGCCAAACTTTTAAACATAATTCAATTCATGGCAGAGAAACGCAATAACATTTTTGGTGGAGGAACATTTTTTTCCCATAGTACGTATCCACAGCAGTTAAATCTGTTTCATAGTTCGTGTTCATTTCACATATTTGTGTGAGATCATGTTGATCAGTTGTTTGACTGCCATATTTTCTAAAAGTCATTTCAATACTGACTAAAAACAGTGACCCCTGCTACCTAAACACAATATTTCATCAGAATATACATTAAAACAGAGCTTATAACTGAAATGGTAATTTCATCATTAGGGAGTTTCACATGGATAATGCAAATTTATACACATTACATGCATACAAATATGTAAAACATTAAAGTTCTGAGACTGAACAAATACGCACACGTGATTTTACACCAGTGAAGATTTACCAGAAAACATATTTGGTTTCAATAAATACACAGTTTGATTTTTAGTTATTCATAAGTTCTTGGTTGCTACCCCAGCAATCCAACTAAAATTCTGCTTGTTATCATAATTATTTCTAGAGAAACTGCCACCTGAAAATATTGTCCCAATAAATGGTGGCCACTCTGGCAACCTTAACTAAGTCTTTATTTATTGTAAACTACTTGGCATTCAGGGCCCAAACTCCAGATTTATTCATATGGTTGGTTAAAGAAGGTGTTCAAGGAAACTGAGACATACGTAGGTGTGACAGCCTGTCTGATTTCAGATGGAATGACCCTATAAGGACAAAATAGTAAATTCTATTTATTAGGGCATATCAATATTGAGCTGGATTATGAAGCACTGGATTGTTGCACACATTCAGGAATATTTCATTTTATAGCTACATACTTTATTCTTTATTCAGATTGAGTTACTGCAGCTTGTCAGAGAGCAGCTGTGCTTCTCTGGCCTCAGCTTTGAAGTCCAACTCCTCCCATCCCATGAGAGAGCTGGACCTGAGTTACAACGATCTGCAGGATTCAGGAGTGAAGCTGCTGTCTGCTGGACTGGAGAGTCCACACTGCAGACTGGAGACTCTGAGGTCAGCATTATTTAAATAACAGCATTATGTTAATACTTTTCTACTCCTACTATCTGTGTGCACAAATTTACGGATCATGGACTTTAATGTCTTGTTGAACTGCTCCACCAGACCATCTGTCTGGGGACTGTTCGTATAGCTCTGTCCAAATGATAACTCAGAAGGATCACGATTTCCAGGCCCATTGGCCTCACTCTGCCACCTGGCAGCGTAGTGTGTCTGTGGCTTGTAGTGTGCTTCTGTGGTTGGTGGTGTGGTCCCATCTTCACTGTAGAGAGGAGCAAGCATAAATACTTTTTTATGACTTGACTTTTTTATGTATGCATGCATATCCTTTTCTGTATGCTATCCATATGACTGCAGCTCACGATCTGACTTCTGGTCGCTATCAATATAACTCTATCTGACTCAGAAATAATAAGAACTCTATCATTCAGATCTTAGCAATGTGTGTGTGGCCGAATGGGCCAGGCCAGCGGCCGGTGGCCGTCCTGGAATAAGTGGCCATTCTGGACTTTTCCAGATGGCCAATCCGTCTCTGGTTGTGCCTGACAATCAGTGAACCATTCCTACTCTCCCCTCACAGACCATGCTAAACGACACCCTGCTGCCACACTGAATTTTATCTAGCTGTTACTACTGAAAATTTAAATAACCCAAAGCAAGTTTGGAAAACCCTAAATTCTGTCTCTGCCAATGATAATCAATGATAATTTTATTGAACTTCCTCCCTGTATTGTCAAAGGTTCTGTCACCATATCTGACAGATTGATGATGTTGAACTGTTTTAATGAGCATTTTATTGCATCTGGATCTCTGTTTGAATCATGTACTCATGTAATCATGTACTGTATTGACTTTTCTGGTACTGTGTAATAGCTTAAAACAATGGCTGGTAAGTATTGGTTTGTTAGACCCACCAGTTTGTGAATTACCTCTTGGATCAAACTCAGTGTGTGCAGTTTGATGGGTTAACCTCTCTTTTTTTAATGTATGTAAAGGTGTTCCCCAGGGTTCTGTCCTTGGCCTAATTCTGTTCGCAATCTACATCAATAACCTGGGTCAAAATATTCCTATGTGTTGTAACTTAAGTTAGTTTTGAATGCTGATAAAACGAAAATAATCGTTAGCACTCTACACCAAGAACTTTCGGCCAATTTTCCAAATATTGTAACGAGTCTAAGTACTTCAATTCACTAATTCAAGCAACAGCATATTGTCATTAATATTTGCAAGTGCTTGTTTTTCCTTGTTGTGTTAGCCTGTCTTTTTAAATTTTGCATCCTATTGGGGTTGGGTGTTTGGACTTTAGTGCACCATTTTACAAAATCCTATATTTAAAACCTTCAATGCTCTGATAGGGTTAAATAAGATTAGATCGTTTAAAGCAGGTTTTCTATCCAGGAATATTTTATTTTATAGCTGCATGCTTCGTTCTTTATTCAGATTGAGTCTCTGCAGCTTGTCAGAAAGCTGCTGTGCTTCTCTGGCCTCAGCTCTGAAGTCCAACCCCTCCCATCTGAGAGAGCTGGACCTGAGTGAAAACAACGTGCGGGATTCAGGAGTGAAGCTGCTGTCTGCTGGACTGGAGAGTCCACACTGTAGACTGAAGACTCTGAGGTCAGACAGCACATTTAAATAATTTTAAGTTCTGTGCTGATATAAATGTTATATGAATAATTTATAAATATTGTGGTGACACTCAATTTAAACACATATGTATGCTGACATTATACTGATCTACACTGACTAGCAAGCCGATCCACTAGTATAATGGTAAAGCCCATTGAATGTGGCATAGTGCATGTTGAGCTTTAAACCTCTAAAACCCTAATACAACAATGAAAAACCTACACTCACTAATTCACTCTTCAGTCTGTACTTGTTTATTCAAGCATCAGTATGTTGTCATCAATACCAGCAATGCCCTTTTGAATTTGGCAGCCTGTTGGGGTTGGGAGTTTGGACTTGAGTGCACCATTTTACAAAATCCTACATTTAAAACCTCAAACTCTGATTGGGTTATGCAAGGTTGGATGGATTCAAGCAGGTTTTCTATCCAGGAATATTTTATTTTATAGCTACATGCTTTGTTCTTTATTCAGATTGAAGTACTGCAGCTTGTCAGAGAGCAGCTGTGCTTCTCTGGCCTCAGCTCTGAAGTCCAACCCCTCCCATCTGAGAGAGCTGGACCTGAGTACCAACAAGCTGCAGGATTCAGCAGTGAAGCTGCTGTCTGATCTTCTGGAGAGTCCACACTGTAGACTGGAGACCCTGAGGTCAGTAGAGTGTTGGAGTCAGTCCATGTTGACAAGATCCATTGGTTGGTCTCAGTTAGTGGCAGAATTGTGATAAACACAGTTAGCATCAAACCAAAGATCCAACATTTCCTGGTAAATGTCCAACCTTATCAGTGGCTGCTCTTCTCAATGAAGGTGTCGGCCAATCAGATCAGCCAAAGCAGAGAGAGGAGTGTTGTGATCATGTGTTGAGTCGACCTGCAGATGACTGTTGTTGTTGTGTTCATCTCTACAGGCTGAACTAAACCTGGATTACAGCTGACAGCCTGACAACATGTGAGTATTGACACAGCATGAGACACTGCTTATGCTATATATCTTGCACTCACTCACTCACTCACTCACTCACTCACTCACTCACTCACTCACACACACACACACACACACACACACACACACACACACACACACACACACACACAGCTTAATCTATGTTCTTATTTGTGTAAGTCTTCCTTCTAGCCTTTATACTGGATGTGCTGCATCACTGATTCAGAGGTGATGAACTCTTAGTAAATGCTGATTTCTGATGTCAGTTGTGTGTCTTCTTCTCCCCATCAGATGCCTGTCATCTCACTCTGGATCCAAACACAGCAAACAGAAACCTTGATCTGTCTGAGGGAACAGAAAGGTGACGGTGGTGAGAGAGGAGCAGCCTTATCCTGATCACCCAGAGAGGTTTAACCAGCAGCTTCAGGTTCTGTGTAGAGAGGGTCTGACTGGGCGATGTTACTGGGAGGAGGACAGGTTAATATAGCAGTGACTCACAGAGGAACCAGAAGGAGAGGATGGGGTCTAACAGCTACACTGCCAGACACAATGGGAAGTCCACCAAACAGTAAAATCATTGAAAAAGCCGTTTTTCAACAGCTGAACAACTTCTTGGCACTAAACAACTGTTTTGATGTCTTCCAGTCAGGATTTCGACCACACCACAGCACTGAGACTGCCCTTGTTAAGGTCTTCAATGACATCCACTTAAACACAGACAGTGGCAGAATTTCAGTCTTAGTATTACTGGATCTCAGTGCTGCATTCGACACGGTCGACCACAACATATTACTGGACCGACTGGAAAACTGGGTGGGACTTTCCGGCACAGTACTAAATTGGTTTGAATCCTATTTAAAGGACAGGGACTACTTTGTGTCTATAAGTAATTACACATCTGAGTGGACAAAAATGACATGCGGAGTTCCCCAAGGCTCCATTCTGGGGCCTCTTCCATTCAACATCTACATGCTTCCACTGGCTCAGATTATGGAAAACAACAAAATATGTTACCATAATTATGCAGACGACACACAAATTTACATAACCATATCACCAGGGGACTATAATCCCATACAAACGCTGAGTAAGTGCATTGAACAAATCAATGACTGGATGTCAGAATTTTCTTCAATTAAACAAAGATAAAACTGAAGTAATTGTTTTTGGAGCCAAGGAAGAACGATTAAAAGTCAGTGCACAGCTTCAATCGGTAATGTTAAAAACCACAAACCAAGCCAGAAATCTTGGAGTAGTCATGGACTCAGACTTGAATTTCAACAGCCACATTAAGACAATTACTAAGTCAGCCTACTATCACCTTAAGAATATATCAAGGATTAAAGGACTTATGTCTCAGCAGGATATGGAAAAACTTGTCCATGCATTTATCTTCAGTAGACTCGACTACTGTAACGGAGTCTTTACAGGTCTCCCTAAAAAATCGATGAGACAGCTGCAGCTGATTTAGAGCGCTGCTGCTCCAATCCTCACTAAGACCAAGAAAGTGGATCACATCACTCCAGTTCTGCGGTCTTTACACTGGCTTCCTGTCTGTCAAAGAATTGATTTCAAAATACTACTGTTGGTTTATAAAGCACTGAATGGTTTAGGGCCAAAATACATTTCTGATCTTCTGCTACGTTATAAACCATCCAGACCTCTCAGGTGGTCTGGGACAGGTCTGCTTTCTGTCCCCAGAGTCAAAACTAAACATGGAGAAGCAGCGTTCAGTTTCTATGCTCCACATATCTGGAACAAACTCCCAGAAAACTGCAGGTCTGCTGCAACTCTCAGTTCTTTTAAATCAAGGCTGAAGACTTTTCTGTTTGCCTTTTATGACATCAAATAACTAGTCAACTCTCACACTGCACGTAACCTGTAACCTTTATTCTTGTATTTTACACCTGTCCTATTCTATTTTAGCCTATTTTTTATTTTTATTTTTTTTTTTTATTCTCTTAGCTCTTTAATGAACTTTATTTTTCTTGGTCTTTTATTTGAATTTTATCCTTTTATGTAAAGCACTTTGAATTGCCTTGTTGCTGAAATGTGCTATATAAATAAACTTGCCTTGCCTTGCCACCATCATCTCTGTCTGTTCCTCTGGATCTAACAGAGCAGCAGTGTATCTGGACTGGTCTGCTGGGACTCTGTCCTTCTACAGAGTCTCTTCTGACAAACTGAGACTCCTCCACACCTTCTGCTCCACATTCACTTTCTACCCTGGGTTTGGGTTTGGGTTTGGATTTGGATTGTGGTCTCCTTCTGGTTCTGGTTTTGTTCTGGTGCCAGTTTCTCAGAAACAAGCACTGGCTTGAAAGCCTTTTGGAATGTAATGGCATGTAATTTGCATAAGTTGGTGAGGTTTTGGTGAGGGGTCACAAGCCAAAAAAGCTGAGAATCACTGCTCTAGATTAGATCCTACTACCCAAGTATCATACCAACGTCCCTTGAATAAATCCTCTTCCCATAAGTTCCCTTGGTGCATTTTTACCTCTGCCAAGGAGGTGTTGTTTTCGGTGCCATCTGTCTGTCTGTCTGTCTGTCTGTCTGTCTGTCTGTCTGTCTGTCTGTCTGTCTGTTTGTCTGTCTGTCTGTCTGTCTGTCTGTCTGTCTGTTTGTCTGTCTGTCAGCAGGATTACGGGTAAAACTACTGGCCCGATTTTCATGAAACTTCGTAGGAGGGTGTAGCATGGGCCAAGGAAGAACCCATTAAATTTTGGAGCGGATCTGGATTTGACTCATGAAATTTGCATATCATAGCAGACTGGACTATTGGCCTTGGCGGAGGTCTGTGCTCTCCGAGTGCCCTTCTAGTTTCATGATGGAAATTAACCCTTTGTAGGTGTAAATTCTAACTTTCAGGGATATGATGGATTCACCTCGCCCGCCGCGTCGGCGCAGATCCTTCGTGTGAACGCAATAACTTGAAGAGTTTTTATAAGAATCTTTTCAAATTTGGTATGGACATTGATGACCCCTAGAGGAAGAACTGTATTGATTTTGATGTGTTTATGATTATTATAACTTATTATTAATTGTTATTAATTAACTGATTCAATTCATGTCCATGCTATTTGGACCCATATCTCACCGTATTATATTGTTTTGAAATTTGTCAAGAGAGTTGTTCAGGCAATTATGGAGATTTGTATGAAGTTTGAACTTTCTGTGATTATTATTAATAAAATAGTTAATTCGTTACATTTATTATTGAGTGTTAAAGAAATAGTTAAGGTACATACCCTTTATTATTGGAGGCTGTTCAGAGGCTTTGGTGGAATCTAAAAGTCAAATGTTTTTGTTTACTGTCTATTTTATCATAATTTAACATTGTAGGCTGATCCTTTATAATTTATAATTTAATGTGTCTTTCCCCAGTGACCCGCCTGTGGAAGAAGTTTCTTCCATATCATCTCTCTCCTTCCCGTTTAATAAAATAGAAATGCAACAAAATAATCTTAAATCGTATGGCTTTGAGTACATACTGTGTAAAACATATTTTCATTTAGAAAATAGAATTCGTGCTTAAATTGATATATTCCTCCTTAGACATCTTTAGTGTTCATTTTGATACTTTTGTAGGCTACTTCGTACAGGTTCGTTGTCGGGGCTTTTATTTTGAAAGTCTTACCCGGAAGTTTCATTTGGTTTTCTATATTTAGGTTCCGGGTTGCAGCGACATTCTGCGTTTTCGCCATAAAAGTAACTTTTGCCGCAGTAACAAGTGGAATTTCTTTAATTTATAATTACGTGTCGCGTTATATTGCGGATTACAGCTGTGGATGTGATCAAGCTGCTGTCAGTGAGGTGAGTTAGCGGAAAACAAAATAAAAGTACAGTGAGCTGCTGTCAGGCAGAAACCACCAGTATCACCGAAACCTGTTAGACTCTCAGAAAAGTATTAACCTGCACCAAATCCTTATAAAACTTACACTCGTTTATACCGCTGACTGATGAAAACTGTTGCGGCCTATTTATTCTGCCGGTAGTTTCCTTCAACCTGGTTCAGTAATTACAGCAGAATATAGAAACTGAAAATACAGACTGTCTCTCACTAATGCTGCTTTAATGACGAACCAGTAATCCCTTAAAATAACCTTAGGCATTTACATTAATTCATGCAAAATCCCCTTAAAATGAGTTAAGGGAGTTATTAATGGAGGAGATCCCATCAAATCCTCCTTAAACTCCCCTTAATGTTTGACTGCTTACTTTCTAATTGAATGTAAAGGGAGACAGGAACTTTCCATTAATAACTAATTAATAACTTAATAAACCTGCACAAAAGGCATGAAAAATCCGTTAATTTCTAGAGTCTCTGTGAATAAACCCATGAATAAATCCATTATAAACCCATGGTACTGACCTTACTTTATTAAAGCTGATATTTTTAATGGATAATTAATGTTTATGTAATGAGAAATTAAGGACATTTCAGGGATAAAATGAAGGGGTTTGTTTTCGTAGTGGTGTGTGTGTGTGTGTGTGTGTGTCTGCACCTGCGCCCAAGGTTTTATTCTGTTTTTTGTTTTAATTTAATGTATTCCTGTCTTGTACTTTTCTGTACTTCACGTGTGATTTTCATCTTCTGTGTTTGTATGTTTTCACTCCAGCAGGAGAAGCAGCTAACACAGATCCAGATCTAAAAAAGCCTCATCACAGACAATATCATCTAGCAAAGTCACAAACATAATGTGCCTCTGTTGAGTTGGACAGAAGGTCTCTGTGAGGGTGAGACTGTTATTATTTTTATCCACTTGTTAGGTGTAAATTAGGACAGATTTGACACTTTGAAAACCTCAGATGAATGAATATGTTCAGTGTGAAATAAAAGCTGGACCCTCGCTCCACCTGCCGCCTGTCAGGCTGAAAATCACAAAATAACTTCTTCAATTTCCAAATCACAAAAGTCTGTAATTCTAATGTCAGTGTTCATAATGGACTCATGTAGGCTACAGTCAGTTTGTATGTAACACTTATGATGAAGGGCGATATAATTAAACATGACTTAATTGACTAATATTCCTTATTTTATTTTTATTTCTGCTTTATTTAACCAGGTGAGTCCCATTGAGATGTTCATCTCTTTTGCAGGGACGCCCTGGCCAAGAGAGCAGCAAACAGATGTTACAAAAATACAACACAAAACCACAATATAAAATTACAAGGAATACATACAAATATACAAATTACACAGTATACAATCTCAAGTAAATCAGCTACAAACTACAGTTTTTAAAGACTGCAACAGACTTTTGAAATCACCCAGAGGGATGAAGTGATCCAGGTTTGCATCTTTCTGGAGCTGATTCCAGGACCATGGAGCCTAATAACTAAAAGCCATCTTCCCAAATTCTGTGGAAGGGCGAGGGACAGTGAAGAGTAGTAAATTCTGAGATCGCAAGTTGTAAGAACTTGTGATAAACACCGGCCTTTTTTAATGCATTTCTCACCATCAACAAATCCTGTGAAAACAACAACATCAACAATGTGTTTGCTCTCCTCCCGTTACTTTCTGACTTCCCACGTTCCGTTTTTAGCCGTCAACCCGGAAGTCATTGGCTCCAACTGTAAACTAAAAACCTTTAAATTCAGCTCACAAAGACATAGTTTACATTTTAAAAATCTCTAACTGTTACCATGAAAAGTCAGGCTGTTGTAGTTTTTACCAAAGCAAATTAAAACGGGAACAAATTCTTCATTACGCCGGGGGACTATTTTCTGTGCTACGGAACTACTTTCCTGAGATGGAAAAGTGTTTCCGGCCGGCTTATTAAGTCGTTAGAGGAGAAAGTGGTCCGGCCGGTGCATGGTGATGATGAAATATGCTGCAGAGCAGCAGCATGGCTCTGTGACGGGTTTTTAATCGTTTTTTAATACAATGGAGTTCTATGGCTGCTGGGACATGGCTGCACTGGGACCAGATACATGGACCAGACTTGTTAGCAAAACAAAATCATTGCTTGTTTTGTTATTTTCATAGGATTTGTTGACGGTAAGAAATGCATTAAAAAACACCGGCCTGGTCCTTTAACTCGGACCAGATGAGTCTGCAGTGTCTCGGCCTTCATCACGGTCTTCTGTCTCCTCCAGGTCTGATCAGCTGACCTGCGATGGACCGGCCAGACTTCCAGCTGCAGGTGAACAGGAACCAGATCTAATGTGGATCCAGCTTTTATTTTGGAGTAAAGTGCGGTCTCAACCACATTGTGTGTTGATGAAAAGTGACACCCCCCCCCCCCCCCCCCCCTCCTCCTCTAATAAAAGCACATATTCAGAGCTTCCATGATCAAATTAGGCAACAAAATCCTAAATACTAACAACATACTGATCACTGATATCTGATCACTAATATGATGGATTAGGACGGACAGGACTTGTGACAGTGTGTCCAGCAGCATGGCGGTCTCTGCTCTGCATCACCTTAACTTTGTGTTAGAGTGTTGAACAGTTAGAAATGTCTGACTAAAAACTATTAATGTTTACGAATCCAGTTATTAACACAAGCGAGTTTTAATAAATAAAAAAGAAAAACAACGGCCAACCCCTCTAGTGTGATAATCAGTGGTGGGTAGAGTACTGAAAATCTACACTCAAATAAAAGTGCAATTACTAAATTACAGTTAATAAATTACTCAAAGTACAAGTTACTTTCCATTTTAATATTTTTTAGGGTGTGCGGGCCAGTGCAAAATAATGAAAAAACAGCACTTGTTGATAAAACTTTCTTAGCCCTTTATACAACAGAATATAAGTCTGTTTAACTCCAGTATTTACAGACATTATCAAAGTAACCAAACCTGTTACAGCCCCAAAATGCAGTAGATACCGAATACAATACAATTAATTAAAACTCAGATTTTCTGTTCTGTAGCATTACTCCCTGTACCAAGACCTGTCAATCAACTAGAGAATGAAAACTTCTCTCCATTCACATTTTTCATTTGGGGAAACCCGTCTGTTGGAAGCTTCCTCTTGTTCTGGGTTTTGCTCGTCATCATCGCATCGTGGTCAGAAGACAGCTGGAGCTCCTCCCCCCCCCCCCCCCCCTCCCCCCCCCGCCCCACTCAATCCCCACATTTAGAGCAGACCAGCTGTAACGAAGGTATAAATGGCAAATGTAGTGAAGTAAAAAGTAGATTACTGGCTCAAAAATATACTCGAGTAAAGAGTAGAAGTACAGTTTAAAAAAAGGAACTAAAAGTACTCGTTCCTTAAAAAAACGACTTTCTTACTCATGTGCGTTACTACCCACCCCTGGCAATAATATAATATATAGCGATATTTTGGTGGAACATCATTGCGATATTAAATTTTGTATATATCGCCCAAGCCTTATTGTGATTGAAGTCGTAGACGGGCTCGGCTCTGTGTGAGCGGTCGTCTTCTTCTGTGGTTTTCTTCCTGTCGTTTATCACATCGTCTGTCGGCTCGTGTGCACGTTCCAGAAAACGGATTAGGATCCTGTTTCTAGACGCAACGGTCCGTGGAAATGGAATCTGAAAAGAAAAGTGGATGAAAGGTGGATTTCACTCCACACGTCTCTGAGTTTTCAAATTTGTGTGAGTAATGCTGTACTTGTGAATTCTAGCAAAACTCAACCGGAGTGATGTCTGCCCTTTTTGTTTAGTTTTTTTTTTTTTCCACTGGCAGTATTCTTTGTGTTGTGTTGTGTACAATCTCACATCACAAGCATGCTACGGCGACACTTGAGTGCCAAACTACAGTCTAGTCCAGTGGTTCTCAATGTGGGGTCCGGAGACCACCAGGGGTCCTTGAGGAGGTTCCAGCGGGTCCCCAGCAAACTGATGAACTGTTAAACTTCACAATTATTTCATTTACAAGAAGTGAACACGGTTAGAGAATGTAGAAGAATGACTGTTCTGATCAGTTTAGAGCTGCAATGATTAATCGATTAGTTGTCAACTATTAAATTAATCGCCAACTATTTTGATAATCGATTATCGGTTTCAAAATTCTCTGATTCCAGCTTCTTAAATGTGAATATTTTCTGGTTTCTTTCCTCCTCTATGACAGTAAACTGAATATCTTTGGGTTGTGGACAAAACAAGACATTTGAGGACGTCATCTTGGGCTTTGGGAAACACTGATCCACATTTTTCACCATTTTCTGACATTTTATAAACCAAACAACCAATCGATTAATTGAGAAAATCAACAGATTAATCAACAATGAAAATAATCGTTAGTTGCAGCCCTAGATCAGTTTCTCTGTTGTCTCTCTACCTGCAACACAGACAGTCATGGAGTTCTGGACAAAATCATCTGACAATAAAAATATTCTCAGATTTTGGTCCGAGAGACAAAATCTCATCAGATGGGGGTCTGTGGCTCTGATGTGGACTAAAGCAGAATCACTGATCTAGTCTAATGTCTGCTGCTGTCCTGTGTGTCTCCAGGTCTGGGAGAGAGGAGACAGGAGAGGAGACGAAGAGGAGGAGGAGGAGGAGGAGGAGGAGAGGAGGGAGGTGGGCGTGCAGTGGGAGAGTCCAGAGGAGAGGAGGGAGGAGAGGAGGGAGGTGGGCTGTCAGAGCGAGGCAGCAGAGAGGAGAGACGCTGCTGTCCAGGTCGACCTGCCGAACCAGCCAGGTGAGAGAGAGACAGGTGAGAGAGAGACAGGTGAGAGAGAGACAGGTGAGAGAGAGACAGGTGAGAGAGAGACAGGTGAGAGAGAGACAGGTGAGACAGAGACAGCAAACCTGCTTCACTGCTGCTGTCTCACACATCTGTCTGCACACTGTCCTCTAATAAGATAAGATATCACTTTATTATTTACTGTGTGTATCTTCTTGCCTGTTGTCCAGACCTTTGACTCCGCCCACTCCACAGAGTTGACTGATTCTGGTCTGGCATCGTGACATGCCTGGTTTCTCAGTTGAAAAACGATTGGTCCAATGAGCGCCAGGGGGGACTAACGATTAGCCAATCAGAGCCAGGGGCGGGACTAACGCCGCTGTCAAGCTGTTGTCAAGCCGGAACCAAGGAGGAGTAATAACAACAATGGAGACGCTGTAGACAAGATAGACGCTGCTATCCAGGCTGTTCTGAATCCATTAAAAGCAGAGGTGGAAAGTAACTAAGTACATTTACTCAAGTACTGCACTTAAGTACAATTTTGAGGTACTTGTACTTTACTTGAGTATTTCCATTTTATGCTACTTTGTACTTATACTCCACCACATTTTAGAGGGAAATATTGTACTTTTTACTCCGTTACATTTATTTCACAGCTATAGTTACTAGTTTCTTTTCAGATCAATATTTTATATTTAAAACATTTGATCATCTTTATAAAATAACTATAAAATAGCATTGTTATAGATTAGACTACCCAAAAGTATAGCTAAACTGTTAAGATTAGCTTCATGTTGACAACTTTAAAATGCTGCTTACATGTACATGTATGTCAATAAATCAGAATTAATATTCCAATAATTTATGAAAAATATAACTCTCTAAATGGGGACAGTTTGCATAATGAGTACGTTTACTTTGATACTCTAAGTACATTTTGCTGCCAATACTTATGTACTTTTACTTAAGTAAGATTTTGAATGCAGGACTTTTACTTGTAATGGAGTATCTTTACATTGTTGTATTGCTACTTTTACTGCAGTAAAACATCTCAGTACTTCTTCCACCACTGATTAAAAGTACCAACTTTGAAATCCGAAATACTTTGTTTTTCCTTCTCTCCGTGTCGTCAAAGATGCTCTATACTTTCTGAACCGTCTCTGGTGTCGTCATGGCTACGCATCAGCGTCGACTTAACATAACGTTAGATTCAGGCGGATACGTCGGTCTCTAGTGATCGAATCCCCCTCCCCCACGGAGATCTGTTAGAGTGGAGGCAATGAAGACTGAAGATGGAGACGGAGTGGAACGAGTTGACAGTTTGATATCAGGCAGCAGATCTTCCTGTTCAGACCGAGCCGCTTCTGTCTGCTGATAAATTATTTTCCTTGGCCATGCTGCACAGGTGGCTGTGGAACCCAGTGTGGCGAGCTTGAAATCAGCATTAAGGTCGTTTTCATTTGTTTGTCGTGTGGCTGTCCATCGTTTTGTTTTTTTTAATGCAGGTGACCAAACAAATTTCCCCTGTTTACCTGTACTGGTGGAACAGAGAGTACAGCTCAGATCTGCTCTAGCTGAAAGTCTTGTCACAGAAAAATAAACTAACAATCCAGACAGTCTCTCTCTCTCTAAAAGCCTGTCTGTCTGTCTGTCTGTCTCTCTCTCTCTCTCTCTCTCTCTCTCTCTCTCTCTCTCTCTCTCTAAAAGCCTGTCTGTCTCTCTCCCTGTCTGTCTCCCTCCCTCCCTCCCTGCCTGTCTGTCTGTGTCCAGGTTGTTGTGGTGTGGTGTGTCAGTGTGTTGGAGTCAGAGCAGATGGAGCACAGAGGACAGACGGCCGGCTGGCTCCAGGACAGATCGACCAGCTCCTGCTGAGCAGGACTCTACAGACCGCCGACCCAGAGCCGCGTTCGGCCCGGCCGACCGTCTCCGTTCCCCAAAACAAACGCACCTTACCGGACCGGCCGATCGGCTCGCCGCCTCAGGATAAACCCACCCGGGACGCGGCTCGTCCCGCCGCCGACCCGCCGCGGGATCCGACCCTCTCCGGACCGGCCGACAAGACGACGGGCTGCCGAAGAGGCGAACCGAGCCCGACCGCTCGCCGGCCGGCCCGCCCCGCGCCGCCGGACGCCTCCGGCAGGAAGAAGATTCTCGTCCTCAGCAGAGAAGGCGGGAGGAAGGTGTTTCTGGTGATGGGCGCCGCCCGCGGTCGGACCGCCGAGCCGGCCGAGACGGATCGAGCCCAGCTGAGCCGGCGGGCGCCGCGGAGCCGAACGACGGCAGGGAGTCTTCAGAGGAGCCAAAACGCCGGCGTACAGTCGAGCCGCTCGCCGCCGAACGGGACCGCCGCCTCCGCCTCCAGTCCGCCTCCGGTCACCAGGTCCACGCCCCCAAACAGAACTCCAGGCGAATCGAACGCCTTCCCGCCTCTACGAACTGCCCCTCCCACCCTCCCGCCCCCGGGCGCCGCTCTGGAGAACTCGAACGCCCCCCTCGGCAACAAGATCCTGGTCATGAGCGTCGCCGGCAGGAAAGTCTTGCTGGTGATGAACGCTTCTCACCAGCCTCCGGCTCGCCCGCCTCCCCGGCCGCCCGCCGATCGCTCCCCCCCCGGAGCCCCCGCGGCCCCTCCCTCCTCCCCCCTCCCTCCCGCCCCGCCCCCGTACGTCTGCGAGTTCTGCGGCCTGCGTTACGCCTCCGTCGGTAACGTCCGGCGGCACCGGCGCCGCATCCACGGCACGGTGAGCGCCTTCATCTGCAGGGTTTGCGGTAAAGGCCTGAGCCGCCGGGCGCAGCTCGCCAGACACTCGCTGCTCCACAGAGGAGCGCGGCTCCTTTCCTGTCCGGTCTGCAGACGCACCTTCGGCCACCAGGAGGCGCTGCGGCAGCACCGCAAACGCTTCCACCGCCGCCGCAGCGCCGCCGAATAGGAGGAGGGACGAAGAAGCTTATGACTTTATGACTTTATGACTTTATGACTTTATGTGCTTGAGGTTGATTTTTAGTTTTGCTTCAACACCGATCCCTGTTTTGGTTCAGGTGGGGAAATCTGTTTTATTTAGATGCTTTGTCACAATAAAAAAAGTGGATCCTAAAATACTCTGAGATTCTTGTTTTTTTTTTTTATTATTATTTTGTCTCCATCTTTGTTGCTCAGCCTCATTGCTGTGGTGTTTCTGCACTGCACTTCCCACAGATCACCTGTCAATCAAACAGTGTGGGCGGAGCTTGGATTTTCTGTTGATGCAGTTTGAGTTTCTGTATGGTGGGGTGGAGCTCTTTTATTTTAAATCATATTTTTTTGGTCAACTTCACCTCAAAATGACAAAAAAAGGGTAATAATTCGTTGACCTACAACCAAGCTCCTTCAAAATGTGGATTAACTTCTAGTTTAATCACATAGTGAAACTACACAGCACTTATTTATACTGTTTTGTTCAGCAGCTGTTGTATTTTGACTCAGTTACGAATATTCATGAGGGCTCTTGCATAAATTAGCTGCTGTGTGCATGAGTAATATTTGAATGTTGGACAGATAAAACTTTATTGATTCTGTGGGGAAATAGTTTTTAAAAAATTCAGTAACTTTGTCACATAATTTCTCCTCACATTATTTCACCCATTTTAAGAACAGAACGATTGGAAAAGGGGATTACAAAATCTCATTCATTTAAAAAAAAAAAAAAAAGTATGGATATAATTCAAGCCCCAAAAGTTGAGAAGACTGTCGGCTTTTATTTTTAATCTTACGACCGGAAGTGTGAGTGTTAGTTTCGTGGTTAGCAGGTCAAGGATGAAACCTGAAGTCTGGAGTGAAGTTAGCGACCAGACACCGAGACAGAAAAGAGTCAAAGTTAACCAACAGAAGCTTTGACGCCCAGCCTGTCTGTTTCAAAGCATCCGTTGGTTAATTGTGAAAAACATCAGACCTTTATGCGGAAGTTTACTGACTAGAATAAATTATTAACATTTTTCACCTGCACTGGAGACTTCATTGGATTAAACATCAACGACAATTCCACCCTAAGACCAGCATGTGAGATGTTATGTCTGTATGGTCTCATGCTGCGTTCAAGACAGCTGGGAACTGGGAAACTTCACACTTGGAGTTTCCTGCTTCCCGCTTCAGAGCATTCATGTGGGAACAAGATGGCCGCCCGAAAGAAATTTGAAAAAAAAAAGAAAAGTTGGACATAGTGAGTGCGTTACCCATTGTCTTCTGAAGGGCCATGTTGAAGCCTTGGGTTTAAGATCGCAGCCATGTTGACACTTTCAGGATCCAGTGCTGCCAAGGAGAGGCAAAGGGTGTCACAGAGCTCCGCCTACTATTGGCTAATTGGCGACCTGTCGATCACTAGGAAAACAACCCCGTTTTATATCCGTTATATCCTGTTATGACACAATATATTTCCAGGGATCCTTGAGGGGATTCTTGGGGTTCCTGAGGGGGTTTCAGGGGTCTTTGAGGGTCTCCAGGGGTTCTTAAGGGATTTCCAGGGTCTTTGAGGTTCTCCAGGGATTTCCAGAGGTTCTTAGGGGTTTTCCTGTCATGGGACCGGCTGTCCCATTGCTTGCCTCACCTCCTGACCTGCCTGCCTCTCCTACTCCTTTCACTCCCCAGTCCTGCCATCCTCCTGCCAGCCACCAGATGTCCTCGGACTTCCCCTCATCACCTGTTCCCCCCTCCTGCTTCCACCACACCTGTCTGTCATCAGCCCATTACAGTTTTTCTCAGTCACTTTGGTACATTTCTCAGATCAGAATTGAAATTCTCAAAAGTACTTGTTCAACCTCCACATCATCTAGTCACTTGTGCACATCATAAAAGCAGTTTCTCATTCTTTTGAACAAATTGCAAATGCTTTCGCACATTCATGCAAATGATTATGTACAATTGTCTGCTGTTTCCTACATTATCAATTGCTTATGTCATGTTGATCAAAATGTATTATACTGGTTCTCTGTTGAATAGTCTTACTCCCCAAAACGTTGGGGCTATGATATAGCCCTGGTTCTCGAGAACGAGACGTCACCACATATGGGATACGCCTTCCTGAGGCGCTTTGCTCCGAAGTCCTCTAAAACCACGCCAGAATGGCTGATTGAGCTGTCAATCATCCCTCGTCAACCGAGCATATATATATGATGTGACAGCGGAAATTACCCCATTCACCCTTAATTCGCGGTGGCCAGAACACACTGAGGCACCGGACAGGGCGAGGCCCTCTGTGGTGACGTCTCGTTCTCTCCCTCAGAGAACCAGGGCTATATCATAGCCCCAACGTTCTCTTTCAGTCGAGACCTCGACGTCACCACATATGGGAACATATACCCCCCACGCTGAGCCCGTCCGCGTCCCTAACCACACAGAGGAGATAAAAACCACATCTCGTGGCCCAAAACACTACGACTGATGATACTGATGCGCTGACCTAAATCATGGGGATCAATAAACTAAGGCAAGGATGGCCATGGGGAAAATATGTATATATATAGTAGGCTATAATATATAGGCTACATATATAACTTATGAAGGTGCTTGTGGGTTACAGGACGTCATTACTGACAACACACTATGCGCAACGCTCTGAGTGACATCCAGATTGTAGAAACGGGCAAAGGTATGAGGGGAAGCCCAGCTGGCTGCCGCACAAACATCCTCTATGGATAGCCCATTCAAAAGCGCCACCGAAGCTGCCATGCCGCGTGTAGAGTGTCCGCGTAGCCCCCGTGGAAGCTCTTTCTGTGCCAAACTGTAGGCCATGGAAATAGTATCCACTATCCAATGCGCCAAGCGTTGTTTGGAGAGAGCGCGACCCTTAGTCTGAGCTCCAAAACATATGAATAACTGCTCAGAGCTCCGCCAGTCTTTCGTATGGTTCACGTAAATGCGCAAGGCTCTGACAGGACACAACCTATTCAAAACCTGCGCATTCTCCGACGCAAACGGAGGGGGAGAAAAAGCAGCAAGCCTAATAATCCTCGTCCTGTAGTGAGAGGAAATATTTTTTGGCTGATATGCTGGATTGGGGCATAGTGTCACACTGCTATCCTCTTCTGCAAATTGCATACACACATTGTTAACAGACAGAGCCGCAAGGTCCCCCACGCGCTTCGCAGAGGTTATAGCCAAGAGAAACGCTGTCTTTAAGGAGACCAGTTTAATTGGCGCACTCTCCATGGGCTCAAACGGAGTCTGGCACAAGGCGTTTAGCACTATAGTTAAATCCCAATTTGGCATCAGTCGAGCGCAAGCCGGCCTCAACCTCCTCGCGCCTTTAAGGAACCGAGAAGCCAGCGGGTGATTACCCGGGGAGCCACCATCAATACCCATATGGCACGCCGAGATAGCCGCGAGATAAACCTTAAGGGTAGATGGCGAGAGACTCTTGTCAAACAGCTCCTGTAAAAACAGCAGGATATCAGCTATAGGGCAGCAGAAGGGGTTAACTCCACGCGCGGCGCACCATTGCTCAAAGATGCGCCATTTATAAGTGTAAAGTGCCCTCGTTGAGGGGGCTCTAGCACTTTGGATTGTGGAGATTACAGACGCGTGAATTCCCCGATCTGACAGTGCTCTCCACTCAGGGGCCAAACCCATAGTTTCCATCTCTGGGGATGTGGGTGCCAAATTATCCCTTTCGCTTGTGATAATAGGTCCCTGCGTAATGGTATTTCCCACGGAGTGCCGACTACTAAAGCCATCAAGTCCGCGAACCATATCTGGCTGGGCCAGCGAGGAGCAACTAGCAATAGCGAGATTCCCTCCTCGCGCACCCTGTCCAATACTGCTGGAATCAGCGGGATTGGAGGGAATGCGTAAAGGCGCAAGCCTGGCCACTGGTGAGCGAGAGCGTCTACGCCTAGTGGAGGGTCGTCTCTCCGTAGCGAGTACCACAACGGGCAATGCGTCGCCTCTCGGCTTGCAAACAGGTCGACGTCTGCCTCGCCAAATCGTTCCCAGATCTGAATCACCGTCTCCGGATGGAGCCTCCATTCCGTTGCGCGGGGCTTCCCTCTGGAGAGCAGATCTGCACCATGATTCTGACTCCCCGGCAAGTGACTCGCTCGGAGAGACAGCAACCGGCTCTGAGACCATAACATCAAGCGACGGGCCAGTTGGGACATCGGTCTCGAACGGAGGCCGCCCGCACGATTTATGTATGATACTGTGCTGACGTTGTCTGTTCTCACCAGAACGTGTGAGCCCCTGACATACGGCAGAAAATGTTTCAGAGCTAGGAATGCGGCTAAGAGCTCCAATACATTTATGTGGAAGCGCGTCTGTGCACCCCTCCACAAACCGCTCGCCATCCTTCCCTCGTATACTGCACCCCAACCTCGTCTCGACGCGTCCGTGGTAATCACCCGACGACGGAGAACTGGGCCTAATACCACGCCTACTGACAGTAGTGAGTGATTTCTCCACGGAGAAAGGGCTCGCCAACACTGTCTGTCTACTAACAGCCAGCGCGCTCTGTCTCGTTTGGGGTGCGCACCGTGCGTAAGGAACCATTCCTGTATGGGTCTCATATGCAATAGACCCAACGGAATCACAGCCACCGCTGCTGCCATGAGTCCTAGTAACCTCTGACACAGGGTGACCTGAACCCGTTTGCCCAGCCGAAACCTTGTCACGCATGCCTCGAGGGAAGATATCCTTGTTTCCGACAGCTTTACGCACATCAGTGTGGAGTCTAATTCCAGCCCCAGGAACAGAGTCTGTTGGCTTGGCCTCACGCAGCTCTTTTCCCAATTTATCATCAAACCGAGGGAGTTCAAGTGGGATATAGCTATCCTCGCATTCCTCTCTGCCTGTGTTTTCGACTCTGACGCTATTAGCCAATCGTCTAAATAGCAAAATAGACGAATCCCTCTCTGGCGCAGGGGGGCTACCGCCGCTTCCATGCACTTTGAAAAGGTCCTTGGGGCCAGACTCAGACCGAACGGCAGCGAGAGGTACTCGTATGCCTCGTCTTGAAATGCAAACCTCAGAAATTTTCTGTGGCGCACTGTAACCGGGACGTGAAAATATGCATCTTTCAGATCGATGGTAATAAACCAATCGTTCTGACGGATACTTCGAAAAAGCTGTTGATGTGTGAGCATGCGGAAGGGAAGCCTTTTTAAACTCTTGTTTAGCAGCCGTAGGTCCAGAATTGGTCTGAGACCCCCGTCCTTCTTTGGGATCAGAAAATACCGACTGTAAAAGCCGTCGTTCGCTTCTGACGGAGGAACACGTCTTATAGCCCCCTTTGCCAGGAGTGACAGAATTTCCTGTTTTAAGACATGAACCTGCCGGTCTTGCACCGTAGAGACCACTATGCCCATAAAAGGAGGGGGGCTGCGAGCGAATTGAAGAACATAGCCTTCCGACATAGTTTTTACCACCCAGGGACCTGCGCATGCGCGCCATGTCTCTAAGTGGTCCACTGGCTTCCCTACCGCCACCACAGGGGGGCGCCCTAAGTTCATTATATTGTTTATGCATGTTGTCCCAGACTCTACCAGTCGTGTAGGGCTCATATCTTTCCTCTGTGTGCAAGAGCGAGACAGAGTGGGAGAATGAGACAGACTGGTTGTGTAAAACGGGAGAAACCTCACAGTTTTTGACTTTATTAAATGCTGTTGAGAAAGATGTGACATTTGTGTCTGTGGGACAACAGCAGGAACCACACTCGCTGTACTGGACATGGGAGTGATTTGGTGTACTAGTGGGGTGAGAGTAGGGGGGGCACTCACTGAGTTTAACATGGGAGTGGGGAGCCCTACGTGTGTAAGAGAGCAGGGGGAGACATGAGAAGTGGAGACCCGCGCCATCTTGGGCTGGGGGGCAAAACTGTTCACATGCTCTTCCATCAGAGTGTTCAGTGAGAGACACAACGGAACAGAGTCCTCTGGAAACGCCCTCTTCATAGCTATAATGGCATCAGGCCCGTCTCTCCTTTGTGGGCTGGTGCCCACGGCCCACTGCCCTCGGCCTGAATCGCTCTCTGGCCCAGCCTCTGCCCACCGCCGGCTGAGGTGCAGTCCTGGCAGGTGGGTGGTCAGTCCTCTCTGGTGCGCGTCTCCCTTGAGCTGAGAGAGAACGCTGGCGAGGGTGCTGCTGCTTAGGCCGGGGTTGGTGCTGTTGCTGAGGCCCGTAGGAGTATGGAGGTGCAGGTTTCCTGTCATATCTCCGTCTGGGCATCATGTCTTTGAGAGCTGCCTCTGTATTCTTATCTGTTTCAAAGCGCTTGCGCATGTCATCAACAGCAGGCCCAAAGAGGCCTGAGGGGGACACAGGTGTGTTTAGTAGTGCTCTGTGTTCCTCAGCCTGTAGTTGAGCTAGATTCAGCCATAAATGTCTCTGGATGCAAACAGAAAAACCCATTGATCTGCCAACAGCCTGGGCAGCGCATCTGGATAGGGTCATGACAAAGTCAGTAGCTTTTCTGAGCTCAGTGACTGAATCCTGGGTGATGTTGGCATCCAGCTCCTTTAATAGGGAGGCCTGGTAGGCCTGTAGAAGGCCCAACGTGTTCAGGGCAGCAGCAGCCTGGCCTAAACAGCTGTAGGTCTTCTCTGCCAAGGAAGAGGTGATCTTGCAGGGCTTAGTAGGGAGTTGGGGCTTGCCTCCGCGACGGGTGGATGTGGGGGAGATGCTACACTCTCCTCAACAGGGGGCATGCTGAGGTAGCCAACCTCTGCTGCCTTATCCACGCTGGTGTAGGGGAGGAACCCTTGCACAGGGGCCCTAGCTTCATACGGGGCCTTCCATGCACGCCCTACTTCATCAAAGACATCTGAGAAAAAGGGGAGTGGGCGTGACTGTGCCTTCTTCTCAGAGTCTGGGTAGAAGGCGTTCCCCAGGCGAGATCTCGCTGGAGGGGAGTGATCAGGCCAGGGCACCTCCAGCCTCTGTGCTGCCTTACCAACCAGCTCCTCCAGCTCCTTGGTGAGAGGAGCCACCCTAAATCTTTTATGGGGCTCAGCAGAGGGGAGCTCTCCCTCCTCTGTCTCTTCCTCTCCTGGGTCCTCCTCTTCTCCCTCATACTCTTCCGAAAACTCCACTTCCTCCTCACTGTTGTAAAAGGAAACCCCAGGCAGTGGGATTTCCTCGGCCTCCCTGCTTGCCGCCGCACCACAGAACTCAACAGGTGGGGGGGAATGAAGCTGGGGCTGCCGTCTCTGGAGGGTCAGACCATGATGGCCCATGTGTGGATCCGCCCTACTGGAGCCAGCCGCATCTCTCGATTGGGGCATGGTTTCCATGGGGGAATTGTGTTCAAAAAGGGCCGCTCTATATTTAAGGTCACTGGGAGCCATCTTAGAGCAAGCAGTGCATGATCCTGGCAGGCCTAGCGAGCTGTCTGCATGCTCGGGGCCTAGGCAGAACACACACAGGTCGTGCTCATCGGAGGAGGGAATGTAGCGGCCACATGGACACCGTCTCGAGGCCGCCATCTTGCACGAGGCGCGCTGCATAGCGTGACCTCGCCAGCAATCTCTAGAAGAAAGAACAAATTAGTATCTCGTTGCAATAAAATTGAAAAGAAGGTAACCGTAGTCACCAAGGAGTGTAAACTCCAACGAAATCGCACTGCGAAGGTACGGTAGGCTAAGTAGCCTAGCTAATAGAATTAGCCCGCTTACCTTCAGAGACTTAGCTGTGGCTAGCTAGCTTAGCGGGCTAGCCGCTAGCGCTCGCAATTCAGCCCAAAAAGCTCAACGACGCTCTGGCAGGGGCAGAATACCGGCTGCAGTGAGCTTATCAGTCGTGAACTAATGAGAGAACACAGCCAAGTAGTGCAAGAATAGATAATAGATAGTCTTCGATAGAGGCTTCGAAGTCCACCGCGAAGGAAGGGTGAATGGGGTAATTTCCGCTGTCACATCATATATATATGCTCGGTTGACGAGGGATGATTGACAGCTCAATCAGCCATTCTGGCGTGGTTTTAGAGGACTTCGGAGCAAAGCGCCTCAGGAAGGCGTATCCCATATGTGGTGACGTCGAGGTCTCGACTGAAAGAGAACATCTAGGCATTAGTTCATTGCATAAGTCATTACATGCAAAATGGTTGAACCAGTTGTCATAATCTGTCAAGCATATTTTCTATACATTTCTATTAGACTTTTTTTTATAAATGTGTCCTGAATTGATGAATTGCTCTCAGGTGAATCTTGACTTGATTCTCACTAATGAAGGGGAATGTGTGAAGCGTTAGATCAACCAATGATCAACCGGTTCTCTAAAATAGCTCAGAGGTGCATCTCATGAACCTTCAGTTGGTGAGTATATATAGACAGAGCACAACACAGTGTTACAGGACAGGAACGTTAGGTATAGACAGACTGCACTGTAATTCCCCATACAGTGCTGCATGTACAGTTCTGCCTAAGGGTGTTTCCTATGTTTACATTTCTAATTTTGTATTTTTTTCCTTTGTGCTATGCAGTGCTGTAAAACAGTTGTGTCTTTTTCTTTTATGTATCGCAGTGACATGGTCTGTCAACAAATTACAGTACAAACAGTAAAAGTGTAAATGTGAATCTTGTCCAATCTCTTGCAATCAATCTCCCACATACACTAAGGTGTAACTTACAATTTACAATAATTGTCTTCAAAACTTTAGCCATAGTTTACATCAGAACATCCCTCCAGAGTACACTGTTATATTGACAACATGACTAAGCAATTTGACTGTCTTATCCGTACACAATGACACAAGGACCTGTCATTCTGATGCACTGACATGTTCATTGACACACATATTTACTTTTGAGAGATGAACTAAGGATTTTGAGCAAGAGACTGGCTTTTGCAGGTAATCCATGGTGTTTTGCTATTTGTACGAATTGTTTTGAGAAATGCACTTACTGTTTTGCAAATGTCGAGGATGATTCGAGAAATGTACCAAAGCGACTGAGAAAAACTGTAATATAAGTATTTCTGATTTCTGATAGTTTATAGTTCTTGAAAAGTTTGGATGTACATGTGGCGAACCATGTGATCTCACCTAGGAAACCCCGCTGTCACTCCTCAGTGTGGAATAATGTTCAGCTGTGTGATGTGAACTGCCCCCCCCCCCCCACCCCCCACCCCCACCCTGCCGAAGTGTCCTTGAGCAACACACTGAAGTGATGATAAATGATGAAAACGTCTCTATTTTAATCAAATCACTTTCCAGTTTATCATCTTTTCATCACCTTCTGGTTAGATGTTGTAATGCCACAGACCGACCACTGGGTGGCGACAACAGAACGACCCACAGCAGTCGGTTGACTCCACATGTAAATGATGAACTGTAATCCACAACACAGCAGCCGTTCTGTTATTTATTTTACAGTTTGGTTGTTATGACGTTCTCAGAGGATTTTCTTAATATTTGAACGTCGAAGAAGAAGAATCACTTCCTGCCGTGAAAGTGAA